>NW_027104433.1:1924366-1927902 GCF_902728285.1 Clytia hemisphaerica | reverse complement strand
CTGTCTAACTTTCATTATCAGGTAGGTCCAATCAGCATCCAGCTTGTTTTACCTTATTCACTGTTCTTAAAAAAATAATGAACGTACAAAAATGAGTTTGTGCCAAAACTTTTCTATGACGTCAAGGCTTTTTCTTTCATTTTAAAAACGGGTGAGGCATGCGGCGAACATTTTCATTCTCTCGCTATCAATTTTTGTTTTTTTTTCTACACAGAAGATATAAGTTATTTTAATCATTCTGATTATGATAAATTATTTCCCCTTCTTATTTTAATTTTTCTTTCGTTATTGTTATATGATGTTACAGATGTTTGTAGCTAGCATTATGAAAACTTATTCGTGCATAATTAGAATAATTAACATAATATATGCATGGATCGTGCATCGCGCATCGTGAATCGTTGGATCGCGCATCGTAAATTACACAAACCGTAAATTTTCATAAAAAACACTACATCTTGAATTTTCTGACTTTGACATTTGACGCCCTACCCGGCGTATAAAAACTGGTATAAGTTATTTAAGACAGGAGACCCGTCTTGTATTTTTATAATCTGATGTTTACAGGACGGGTATGACCTGTGAGGCAAATTTTCTGCCTCAAAAAATTTACAATAGGAAATTCGAATTTAGCACTGTCCTCACTTGGTCGGTTTGCATAAAAGTGGACATGGAGACGGTTTGACCCACAGGGATTATAAGAGTGCTTCAATTTGTTGGTTTTTTCTTTTTATATGTTGCTGTTAATATACAAAATCTCACTGTAAAATTTTTTCACCAGAATTTGTACCAATCTGGAAATTTCGCATTACGTACGGGACATTTTGCGTTACGTACGGGACGGTTTTGAGAAAATTCTAATTTTAAAGCTTTAATTGTAACATAATCCTTGTGTTGTGTGGCATCTTTTGTTGGATCATCCAATGAAGGATAGGTTGAAGTAAAATTTTTTGCCTTGTTTTTATTTATAAGTGCTAGTGGGAGAAATGGGCAGAGATTTTACTTCACGGTTGAGCTTTTATGTCCCGTACGTAACAGTTTGGTTGAATGAACTGGTATAATCTTTTGTGAAACCATTATGACAAATAATTTACATAGATTTCTTAATTGATATCTGTGGATCATAACTGATATTTAAAATTTGCTGTAAAAACCATAGAAAAAAAGATATTTTAACTGATTTGAGCCTAATTGGAGATGGTTCTACGTGAATTTCCCGTACGTAACACCTATAAAATTGGGCATATCTTGCTGAAAGTTTGGTTTAAAATTTGTTTTTTTTTCAGTTTTTTGTAAGTTTTCCATATCCCTCTCTAAAAATGATTGCTAAATTCTCTGGGTCTACATCGTTTTTCCAAAAAACTGCTTAGAAATAAAATTTGTCCCGTACGTAACTTTGTCCTGTACGTAACAACAAATTTCTATTAAATACACAGCTGTTTCTTAAACTATATTTTAGTGTTTACTTCCAATTTTATTGAACATTATGATGGCTGTTATCAATCACCTACCTTCAAGACAACTTTTTTCAGTCAGTTGAGTGATTGAGAGGGTCATTGATAGCTGTGAGGGAGTACAATACAATTCAAAAGGTTGCAATACAGAGTCCAATCTATATCTATAGTAACGTAACCTGAGATTTCACTGAAACCCTTTTAGTTTTTTCTCTAGCTGTTTCGCTGACTTTATAAGTTATTGGTTTGAAATTTTAGCTGACCCTTTTTCATGATATATAGAGCCTAAAGATGTGAGAGAGTGTATGTAGTATTTTGAAAGTTTGTCCCGTACGTAACAACAAAGAACTTATGATTATCAGCAATAGTAACATATTCATTTGAGCCTAGATTGCTAACATAAACAAATTATGATAAATCTTATGTTTAGAAGTAGAATAAAACAAGATAATAATGAAACCAGTCAATCAACGAGTAAGAGAGCATCGACAGTGTATGAAAGATTCATTGGGAGGTGAAGTATTTAAAGAGATGAAAAGAGGAAGGATAGAGAAGATCAGGGAAAAGCAGAAAAAACAACGACTTAAAAATGATGAGGCAAAAGAGGAGTATTGCAAGAAGGGAAGAGCGAGTAAGAGATTACCACAGGCCAGAAAAAGATAAAGTGAGGAACAAGCATCTGAGTTATCAATCTTACAAAGAAATAAACTAATTGGCAAGAAAAAGAGCAAGCGAAATTCTGAAAACATGAGAAAAGAACAGGACACTTTAAAAATTAAAGTAAAGCTTACATACAACAAGAACAGAAGGCTTAAAAGACAGTAGGCAAGCAATGAGAATGAAACCAGTCAGTCTGCAACCCCAGAATCTGTAAACCTTGATACATTAGTCATAAACAGTGTATCACCACATGGAAAAAGACGCGCCCTACAAAGATTAGCCTTGAGCAATCCTCCATTAGAAGTCAGTCCGCTTTACGTCTCGATAAGGTGGAAAGTAGGCTCAAAGCCAAAGAAGACACCTGATCTTTTCTTCACGAGAAGGTCATAAGTTTCATGAATCAGGACATTAATTCTGTTGTTGTTCCCGATGAAAAGAAAAGTCATAAAAATCTGCAATACAGATTGTCATCAATAAAAACTCTATGGCATAAGTTTGAAGCGGAAAATTATGACAAGGAAATTTCATATGCTCAATTCTGGCGCTATGTTTCAGAAAATATTATTAAGCCGAAGCCAGAGGACTGGGGTGCATGCTTATGCATGACCTGCATGAACCCTGAGTTTAAACTATCATGTATAAAAAAACTTGACCCAATATTAGTTTAACAATCGAAGATCTTTCAGAGGTGACAGTCCAGATAGTCAAAACAAATTGGAAGAATTAAAGCATGTAAAAAAGAGTTTAAGTGGGCAAAAGAAAAAACATCTGGGACAAAGCTTACACTTTACCACACCAACAAAAATTCTTGTTCTGTGAAACTGCTTGTTTTCTTAGAAAGGTTTCAATTTTTAAAAGTTTTGTTACGTACGGGACATTTTTTGTCACCCCCAGTGGCTTAAGAGATGCTATTTTATACTGAGGATTACTTGACCTTACAGTGTTTTATTGTTTTTTTCTCCTCATATATAGCTGTAACTATAATTTAATCAGTTTAGGTGTTTCATGTACTTCTATTTTAGAGTTTATCATAGTTAATATGGGGTAGAATAGGATTTTCTGTTAAAAAAATCATAAATATGTTGAAAATTTTTTGCTTATGATTCTTTATGTGTAACATTTTATTGAAAATTGATGGCAACCATGTAGTAGGAGTGGAAAATATCAATAAATGGTATTCCAGGCTTTTTAGAAAAAATTTATAGTAAATTTTAATGATTGTTACGTACGGGACAATTTTTTAAGTGCCTTCAACATTGAAGTAGCCGCCATTTTCTTTCAGATCAGAATCACGAAGGACTGCTTCGGAATATGAAACTTAAATCCATAAGGTAAAGAAAAAACGTCATTACAATAAAAAATTCAAACAACAGAAAAAAAATTTTTTAACCCTTTTTCATGTCCACTTTTACGCAAACCGAC
>NW_027104433.1:1919287-1924265 GCF_902728285.1 Clytia hemisphaerica | reverse complement strand
TGAAATTCTTCTTGCTAAATTAGATCACTACGGTATTCGTGGCATCGAAAATGCTTGGTTCAAGTCATATCTTTCTGACCGTTCTCAATTTGTCTCTCTATCTAATTCCAATTCTGAGCTTCTACCTATAAGACATGGTGTCCCTCAAGGCTCTGTCCTAGGGCCATTGCTCTTTCTACTCTACATCAATGATCTACATTCCTGTATTAAGACATCTGAAACCTACCACTTTGCAGACGACACTCATCTTCTTAACTTTTCTAGTACAGTATGGTCTTTGTGTGGACGAGTTAATGCAGATCTTAGGGTTTTGGTCAGCTGGCTCAAGGCCAACAAAATATCTCTCAATGCAAGTAAGACTGAATTTGTTATCTTTCGATCTCCTTGGAAGCGCCCTGATTGCATTCCCCGACTCAAGCTGGCCGGTCAAGTTCTAACACCCAGTAAGTGGGTTAAATATCTTGGAGTCTATCTTGATGAGCATCTTAACTGGAAGCAACATGTCTCGAACGTTGCTACTAAACTCCGCAGAGCAAACGGAGCTCTCTCAAAAATACGTCATTATGTTCCTACAAAAACCTTAGTCAATGTCTATCATGCAATTTTTGCCTCACATGCTAGATATGCTGCTCAAATCTGGGCTTTGCGTGACAATACAACAACCCACAGAATCCAAACTCTTCAAAATATTGCGGCCAGAATCATGACCTTCAATGGCCCTATGGTATCTGCCAATCCTCTTCTAGCTAATCTAGGACTTCTCAATATCTTTGATCAAGTCAAAGTTATGAACATTATGTATGTTCATAAATATTTCAACCAAAATCTTCCTCTGGAATCCCTAAACACTTTAAAATTCATGAAAACCCAACATGAGATTGGAACTAGAGATAAAATCATTGAATTAATTTTTCGACCCAATGTCAACACTAACTATGGATTGCACTCTTTCACAAGGATTTCCTCAAACCAATGGAATGAGCTTCAACGTATCTTTTCCGACGATAATCTTTCAGAACTTAAACTCAAAGAATTGAAAAATTTCTCTTTTGTTATCTGCATGAGCTTGTACGAGATTTAGAAATATTGTTATTATTATTATTATTATTTATTATTTAATTATTATTATTATTTTTTTTTCTCAGATGTAACTGGTTTTATATTTATAAATCCTGTAGCTAATAAGGCTATTTTTTAAATGTAAATATCAAACAAAGTTTATAGTTTTTACGGTTATATATGTATATTTTTTCTTAGGTCGACCTCTGTATTTTTATTAGAATTAAGTTTCTAAAAGGGGTGTCCCTTCTACCTCACCTGGGTAGTAAATATATTCAAAATGTTCAAAAATGTTCAAAAATGTTCTCTCAATCTTTTTTTTTTTTTCATTTTTCATTCAATATTTTGAAAATTTTGAAAAACTTTCTCCTTTCGCCAAAAACCTTTCAATTGTACGCTGAAGATCTTCGGCGTTAGCTACACGAAATCCATACTGACCTCTACCTCTAGGGGTCCAGTTTAAAAAAAGTATAGTTTCATCACACTTTAATGGGGGGGGTTTCACTGTTGGCGGAGGAGCGGAATCTGCCCTTTTTTCGGACGGAGTGGCGGAATTTGGGGAAGATTTAGATGGAATTAAGGAAACTGGGTTCTCTGACGGAGACGGAAAATTAGACAATTTTAGTGCGGAAAAACGGAATTTAGCAAAAAAATTTGCGGAATTTCGGAATTGGTAAAAGATATTCAAAATTTGCGGAATTTTCGACAAAAAAATTGAATTTCAAAGCAATTTTCGGTGACGGAATTTTGGTTCAATTTAAGAGGGTTTGACGGAAATTGGAGAAAAAATTGGCAGAGTTGCGGAATCGGTTACCCCCTGAAACCCCCCTTTTAATAGGGGGGTTTTCTATTTTCAAATTTTTCCACAGGCTTCCCACCCAAAAATTTGTCCTGTTCCCGACAAAATTGTAACAATATTGAACAGCCTTTCCAATTTTTGAGAAAAAAAAAACTTTTCAGAATAAAATAACTTTTTACGTTGAGAAATCTTCATGAGCTTTTACCTTGCAGAAAAATTCAATTTTTTCACTTACAGCCAGGGTCAAAGAATTCTGGAGGTGTTTCTAAGGACCATAAACAGCCATAAAAGGTATCTCTGAGCTAGCTAAATATAAAAAATTATCTTATTCCCTTTTAAAGTAAGTTGGTGTTACCTTCTTTATCTTTATTTGCTTCAATTGTTGCCCTCTGTAAAAGGGCCATAGATCTTTGAATATAGTAGGAGCAGGATAGCTCATCTTTTGACGTACTCCCTTTGTCTTCATCCATTACTTCTTTCTTGTCCCTCCTCCACAACAAACAACTGGATTTTCTTGCCTGATTTCCCCTTCCTTCCTTCCAAAAACAAACCACAACATGTGAGCAAGATATCAAAAACCAAGACCCGATTTAATTACCGAATATCACCTTCTGTATAATTTACTGACTTTGATAGAAAAAGTTCGCGCGCCCAATTCCGCCTGTCGCGTGTCTTACCCGCGCGGGCATGTCGAGCGGGCATATCGCGCGGGCAAGTCGTGCGGGCAGGTCGATCGATCGTTGACTACCTCGACCATTGAGTTCTTTTGCGACAGCATTGTTTTATTTCGATCAATGACTCTTTTTTTTCCTTTTTTCAATCATTGACTCCTTTCTATCATTGACTTCCCCTTCGACCGATCCTATTTATCGACCATTGACTTATAAAATTGACCATCGACAAACAAAACTGACCATCGAAAAGTAAAAGCGACCATCGAAATAAGTGTTTGAATTTTGTAAGCTATCTAACTCCATAACAAATAACAATACTTTTGAACCTTACGGCAATGGCGGCAATGTCACTCATTGTTGTCACTCTCATGTCTCAGACTATTTTACACCATTAATCTTCAAGAAGAGAAGAGATTAGGAAAGGAAGAAGCAATATTGAAAAGTTTGAAAAGTTGACCTATAGCCCGGTTCGGCGTGCCATATCTGAGTGGCCGTACAACTGAAAGAGAAGAAAGCAAGAATACGTTGTTACTAAAAGTGGTAACACATGGTAACAGGGGGTAACAGGGGGTAACACATGGGTAACAGGGGTAACAGGGGTAACACATGGTAACAGTTTGAAAATGGTGGCTCTGAGGGGTCGGAAATTTGAAAATTGACTTGACCAATGTTGTTGGTGAATACAATGATAGAATGAATGATGCTGGTCAATGCAATGATGGAATCGATGTTGCTGGTGAATGCAATGATGGTGTTACTGGTGAATGCAATGATGGAATCAATGGTGCTGGTGATTGCAATGGTGGAATCAATGGTGCTGGTGAATTCAATGTTGGAATCAATGGTGCAGGTGACTGAAATGATGGAATCGATGTTGCTGGTGAATGCAATGATGGTGTTACTGGTGAATGCAATGATGGAATCAATGGTGCTGGTGATTGCAATGGTGGAATCAATGGTGCTGGTGAATTCAATGTTGGAATCAATGGTGCAGGTGACTGAAATGATGGAATCGATGTTGCTGGTGAATGCAATGATGGTGTTACTGGTGAATGTAATGATGGAATCAATGGTGCTGGTGAATGCAATGGTGGAATCAATGGTGCAGAGGGCTTAAATGATGGAATCAATGGTGCAGGTGAGTGAAATGATGGAATCGATGTTGCTGGTGAATGCAATGGTGGAATCAATTGGTGGAAGCATTACATTCACCAGTAACACCATCATTGCATTCACCAGTAACATCGATTCCATCATTTCAGTCACCTGCACTATTGATTCCACCATTGCATTCACCAGCACCATTGATTCCATCATTGCATTCACCAGTAACACCATCATTGCATTCACCAGTAACACCATCATTGCATTCACCAGCAACATCGATTCCATCATTGCATTCACCAGCATCATTCATTCTATCATTGTATTCACCAACAACATTGGTTAAGTCAATTTTCAAATTTCCGACCCCTCAGAGCCACTATTTTCAAACTGTTACCATGTGTTACCCCTGTTACCCTAGTGTTACCCCTGTTACCCATGTGTTACCCTAGTGTTACCCCCTGTTACCATGTGTTACCACTTTTAGTAACAACGGATCGCTTTGAAACGGTGGAGAGCGCTATTGTTTTTCTATTGTTTTCCGATTGAATAGCGGTACGAGCTATGTCCGCATGAGAAGCCGGGAAGGACGAACAAAATGGCGCCTTTTTTGAAACAGCTAAAAGTCATCTTTCTAATAAGCTCGAGATATTTTGAGTAATTGCTTTTAATTGAGAAGGATCTATCACTCAACAATGATATTTTTTGATTCAGCAAAGATTATTGGTTTAATTTGATCATGTGACTTGTCTTTTTGTTCTTGTATTTTGTATTCTATTTAGATGAGAAATAGCATTTCTGTGCTTGACATTTTGAAAAGTATGGCTTCGAAAATGTTTTTTTTTTCAACGTACAAGGGGTTTCTAGTGCTGATTCTTGTTTTAAATTAAAGGCACCCCTCCATTGTTTGTGATCTTTAGGAAATCAAACTATATTGGTCCAAAAACCCCTAACAACATATTCAAAGAACATAAGACTTACTGCTAGTTCCTGTAGAGATATCGAAAAATTCCTCTGAAAACAGTATGGCGTCTCCGTCTGACTGAAACCAACACAACCGGGGCTCATTGGGAGTTCTGAAGCCGAATATCGATTCTCCATACAAAATATACCTCACCTCACAAAGTTCTAAAATTATAGAGCTTGGTGCAGGTAGATTAGTCTGATACAGAATGTTGTAAACAGTCTGATAATTATTCCAAATTATTATGCACATATTCAAAATGGCAAAAATGGCAGCCTGAGTAGTGTAGGTTAAAATAAAAATAGACACTGTGGTGGGAGAATCAGGCAAGGCATATTTGAGTTAAAAAAATAAAAACTCAAAATCACCCTTCTTATA